>NC_057795.1:558496838-558500952 GCF_018294505.1 Triticum aestivum | reverse complement strand
CTCCCTTCGCCGCCCTCCGCCGCGGGACCGCGCCGGCCGACCGCGCCCCGGCCGGATCCGGCGCCCCCTCACCGGCGCAGCCCCATCCCCGGTCGTCGTCCTCTTCTCCGGCCCCGCCTCGATCCGTGTGCCACGATCCAGATCCAGATCCATTTCGGAGGTTGACCCCGTTTATTTCCCTGAGTCCCCGTATATTTTGCATAATCATGCCATGTTCATTGCATCGTATCTCTGCATCCGTAGCTCCGTTTCGTGCGTGTAATATGTCAAATTGTTCGTCTCGACGAGTACTTCATTTCATTTCATTGCATCATTTTCATTTGAGCTCATCTTGATGCCTGAATCATTGTTGCAAGAGTGCTTCATGATGTTAATCTGCTGAAACTGTAATAACGAGCTCATTTGTCATTTTTGCCATGATTGATGTGTGAATCCTATGAGGTTGATGTCTACATGTGTTTTGATCTATGCCATGACATCTTTATAGAGGTGTTTACCATGTATTTTTGTGATCAATGTGATGACTAGCACAAGCATGCAAACTAGGCATCGTGATGTTGTTGATTTTAGTCCCTGTTCTGCTGTTATTTTGGTGCCATGTAAACTTGATGCTACAGAGAGATCCATGCATATTTTGAGATACTTCAGTAAGGAAGTTTTGAACATGTGGTTATTGTCTATCCATTCATGCCCCTGTTTTCAATTATGGAGTAGTTTAGCATGTCATTTTCGTGCTGTACTTTTGCTTCAAAATGTTTCCTGGCAGATTGTTTACATGTTATTCAATTTTGCCAAGGTTGTTGTTAGTGATCCATGTACCCTATGAACTTGCTCTTGCCATGCTTAGCTTCACAAATATGTATTCTTACTGTTGGTTTCCTTGCCATGTCATTTATTGCTCTGTGGTGAGTGGTACAAGCTCACCAACATGCCTTCATAATTCTATTTCTGCCATGTTTGAATCTGTAATATAACTTGCTATGTTTACGTGGGTGCCATCATATTTTCTGATCCTTTTTGGATCATGGTCAGTAAGGGACTTTTGTTCTATGCATTTAGTAGGTTCATGCCATGCCTTTATTTGCCATTATAAGGTCCTGTAACATGTTGTTTGATAGCTCTGAACATTACAACCTGATGTTATTTTCTGCAAAGTCTGAATTGTTATCATTTGCAATCTTGCCATGTGTGTTTGAGCATGTTCTAGTGATTTCTGGAGATAGCTCAGTGTTCATGTTTTGTTATGCTTTACCTGTACATCATGCCCATGCCTTTTGTTTTCTTGTTGAGGTCCTGTAGCATGTTGTTTTGATGCTTGCAATATGCCTAGTTGCTGTTTTGGACAGCTTGTCCTTTAAACTTGTTTCATGTGTGTGTTGAACCGTTGCTCCGTTTTGAGTGTGCTCTATATGAAACTTGCTTAGAATTGCATGTAGCTTCATATTATCATGTTGCATACATGTTTTGAGGTGTTTGCTTGATGTTTGTATGCATTTTGCATCAATGCCATGTTTAACTTGTTTTGCTCATATCTCCTAGGCCGTAGCTCCGATCTAAATGAACTTTATATGTAACTTGACTAGAATCTAGTGTAGATCATCTTTGTGCATCTTAACTTGCTGTTTAACAACTTGAACATAAGGTTTATTCAGATCTGGACCAATTTCGAAATATGCATATGAGGACTTACCGGAATTGTTATATGTTGTTCCCGGCCTCATTTAAACTTGCCTTGATGTGTTGCTCTTGTTTGCATCATCTCTTGCCTTGAATAGCTTAATGTAGTCTTGTCATGCATCATGCTTGTTGTGCATCATGTCATGTTCATGTGTGGTGTGTTTACCATGTTGTGTGCTTCTTCTCGATAGTTCCCGTTTCGTTGCGATTGTGAGGATTCGTTCGTCTACGCTTGGTTCGTCTTCGTGGCTTCATCCTCTTCATGGACTCGTTCTTCTTCCTTGCGGGATTTCAGGCAAGATGACTGCTACCCTGGATCTCACTACTATCATTGCTATGCTAGTTGCTTCGTTCTATCGCTATGCTGCGTTACCTACCTTTTGCTCATCAAGCCATCCCAAATTGCCATGAACCTCTAACCTTTGACACCTTTCCTATGCAAACCATTGTTTGGCTATGTTACCGCTTTTGCTCAGCCCCTCTTATAGCGTTGCTAGTTGCAGGTGAAGTTGAAGATTGCTCTATGGTGGACAGGATTTTGGTTGGGATATCACAATATCTCTTATATTATTAATGCATCTATATATTTGGTAAAGGGTGGAAGGCTCGGCCTTATGCCTAGTGTTTTGTTCCACTCTTGCCGCCCTAGTTTCCGTCATACCGGTGTTATGTTTCCGGATTTTGCGTTCCTTACGCGGTCGGGTGATTTATGGGACCCCCTTGACAGTTCGCTTTGAATAAAACTCCTCCAGCAAGGCCCAACCTTGGTTTTATCATTTGCCTCACCACCACCTACTTTTCCCTTGGGAGTCGCTCTCTCGAGGGTCATCTTTATTATAGCCCCCCCGGGCCAGTGCTTGTCTAAGTGTTGGTCCGAACCAGAGCCACTTGCAGCGCCACCTCGAGGAAACTTGAGGTTGGTTTTAGTTGTACGTAGTGTTCATCCGGTGTTGCCCTGAGAACGAGATATGTGCAGCTCCTATCGGGATTGTCGGTGCATCGGGCGGTCTTGCTGGTCTTGTTTTACCATTGCCGAAATGTCTTGTAAACCGGGATTCCGAGTCTGACCGGGTCTTCCTGGGAGAAGGTATATCCTTCATTTATCGCGAGAGCTTATCATGGGCTAAGTTGGGACACCCCTGCAGGGTATAATCTTTCAAAAGCCGTGCCTGCGGTTATAGGCAGATGGGAATTTGTTAATGTCCGGTTGTAGATAACTTGACACCAGATCTGAATTAAAACGCATCAACCGCGTGTGTAGCCGTGATGGTCTCTTTTCGGCGGAGTCCGGGAAGTGAACACGGTTTCTGGGTTATGTTTGACGTAAGTAGGAGTTCAGGATCACTTCTTGATCATTGCTAGCTTCACGACCGTTCCATTTGCTCTCTTCTCGCTCTTATTTGCGTATGTTAGCCACCATATTTGCTTAGTCGCTGCTGCATCCTCACCACTTTACCCCTTCCTTTCCCTTTAAGCTTTGCTAGTCTTGATACCCATGGTAATGGGATTGCTGAGTCCTCGTGGCTCACAGATTACTACAACAATAGTTGCAGGTACAGGTTGTGTGATGATCATGACGCGAGAGCAATGCTTGCTTGCGTTGAGTTCTTCTTCTGCTTCTTCGATCAGGGGATAGGTTCCAGGTCGGCAGCCTGCGCTAGCAGGGTGGATGTCATTTGAGTTTCTGTTTGTGATCATCCGTAGTCCGATGATGCTCTTATGTATTGCGATGTTGTATTCATGTGCCATTGTATGCCTCTTGTATGTATCCCCATCTATTATGTAATGTTGATGTAATGATATCCACCTTGCAAAAGTGTTTCAATATGCGGGTCTATCCTTGGTGGGACCTTCGAGTTCCTTTTGGATAGGGTTGCATATTGGGCGTGACAAGTTGGTATCAGAGCCTCGACCGACCCTAGGAGCCCCTTGGTTGATCGTGTAGTTTGGCCGTTGTTGAGTCTAGAAGAAAACTGTTTTTGGAGTCTAGTTATATCGGAGAGTAGGAATTCTTTTTACTCGTCAGCCCCTTCGTCGCTCTGGTCAGGAATCTTGACGTAGGTGTTTTGAACTACTCCTCTTCCCCTTCAAATTTTTCTTTAGGATCATGCAGTTGGTTTTTTTTCGATCGTTGGTTCTCAGCTCTTTTCATCCGGTGCATTTCTCGTCAAGTTGACTCGACCCTCTTCTTCTTTGCCAAGTTCAATCCTCAGTTGTTTTCTTTTCCCACCCGCCCTCCCTCTTTTCTTCTTGGAACCGGAGTCCGTAATCGAGTATCCATCCTACTCGTGCGAAGTTTTTGCTCTCTCTCCTTAATGTTTTCAACCGGTGTTTTCTCTTCAAGATATTCGTCGGTCCCCCCTTCAAAGTTGCCTTTGTTTTCCCGCCCTCCCAACCCTTTTCTTCCCGGAGTCTGAGTCTGTTTCGAGCATCAATT
>NC_057795.1:558471265-558496398 GCF_018294505.1 Triticum aestivum | reverse complement strand
TTTTCTTTAGGATCATGCAGTTGGTTTTTTTTCGATCGTTGGTTCTCAGCTCTTTTCATCCGGTGCATTTCTCGTCAAGTTGACTCGACCCTCTTCTTCTTTGCCAAGTTCAATCCTCAGTTGTTTTCTTTTCCCACCCGCCCTCCCTCTTTTCTTCTTTGAACCGGAGTCCGTAATCGAGTATCCATCCTACTCGTGCGAAGTTTTTGCTCTCTCTCCTTAATGTTTTCAACCGGTGTTTTCTCTTCAAGATATTCGTCGGTCCCCCCTTCAAAGTTGCCTTTGTTTTCCCGCCCTCCCAACCCTTTTCTTCCCGGAGTCTGAGTCTGTTTCGAGCATCAATTTCATTCGTGTGGAGCCTCTTAAGTCTTCCCTCAATCTTTTCAACCGGTGAATTCTCGTCTTGTTCGTCATTCTTCATCCCTTTCTTTTTCCGGTGGATTCAATTCTAATCTTCGGTAGTGATTATATTCTTTTCCTCGGCTCAAGTGTTCTCCTTGCTCGTTTGCCTCTCGTCATTCAATCACTACGGAGTTCTCAAGACATCTCAGAAGATTCGTCTGTGTTCCAATTAATTCGAGGTTGTCACCTCATTCAAATATTTCAATTGTTCCGGTGCTCCATCTACCTCTTCAACATCACTTTCCAACGGTGTTCTATTTTAGTGGGCCCTAACCCCCAAGTCTTTTCCCAGGATCTTACCTGACTCTTCTAATTATTCCGGAGCTATTCCAAATTCTGCTCGTGTTCGCATCTTGTCAAGTGCCATCCCATCTTGTGAAGCTCGTGTTCTATTCCTCCATGTTTCAGCAGGAGTGCTGCCTAAATTCTTTCAGTCTTATTCGTTTCTTATCTCGTTCTAACCGGAGTGGTTTCATAGTCTATCTGATTCCGTGAGCTTTCGATTCTCGTCATTCTTGTCGTTCCTCTCTTCTTCTCAAGTGCTCTCGATTCTTTGCTTCTTCTCGAGTTCTTGTTTCACCTCACCCCTTTTTCCCTTCCATCTCGGTCCTAAGATCTCGGGACGAGATCTCTTGTTAGTGGAGGAATGTTGTAACGCCCCGGATCCGATGCACCAGGTGTCTGCCAGTTATTCATCGTCGTTGCCATGTCATTTGCTTGCGTGTTGCATTTTATCAGAAACTGGGGAACGTCCACTCTTTGGTCCGGATATTATCCAACATGCCGAAGAACAAGTCCGCATTATTCGCGAGAATCTCAAGACTACTCAGTCACGTCAGAAGAGTCAGTATGACCGTAAACATAAGGACATGGTCTATCAACCTGGCGAAAAGGCCTATCTTCGAGTTACACCAATGAAGGGTGCTCAGTGCTTCAGGATCAAGGGCAAACTAGCTCCTCGCTATATTGGCCCATTCACTATTCTCTAAAGGCATGGAAAAGTGGCATACCAACTGGAGCTTCCGCCGAACCTTTCTCAGGTTCACGATCTGTTCCACGTGTCACAGCTACGCCGTTGCTTCAAGGACCCAATCCGAGGAGTGGATCATGAAGTGCTCGAATTGCATCAGGACCTCTCCTATAAAGAGCATCTGGTTCACATTCTCGACCAAGCTGAACGCCACACACGTCAGAAGGCGATCAAGTTCCTCAAAGTTCAGTGGTCGCACCATTCTGAAGATGAATCCACTTGGGAACGAGAGGACCGTCTGCGTGATGAATACCCCACACTCTTTCCTTCTACCTCCTAAATCTCGGGACAATATTTCTTGTAGTGGAGGAGATTTGTAACGCCCGGATAATTATGCTACAGTAAAACTCTCCAAATGATGCCATGTCATCTACGTTACTGTTGCTAATCAAGTGGTAGTTCAAAAAACATTGCAAATTCAAAAATGAATTAGCGACAAACACCCAAAGTTTTCAAGAGTCAAAACAAAAATGTTCGGGGGTTGCCAAATATTGCATCGGTAATTATGGTGAAGTAAACACATTTTTATAAAATGTCTAAATACTTTTAAATGAATTTAAACAGAAAAGAAATAATAAAGAAAATAGAAAAGGGAAAAACAAACAGAAGACAAAGAAGAAGAAGAAGAAGAGAAAACCCTTTCCCCCCACTGGGCTGACTGGCCCAGCTGGCCACCAACCCACCTGCACGGCCACAACCCCTGCCTCCTGGACCGCAACCAGCCTGGTCGGCCCAGCCCCCCCGCACCGCACCCCCCTTTCCTGTTCCTTGGTCGCGCGCCGCTACAGGGCGCGGTCGCCACCGGACCCGTTCGCCGGTGTCGAGGAGGATAAGGCCGCCACGGCCCCCCCGCCTCCTCGGTCCCTCCTCCCACTCGCCCCCACTCTCCTCTCGGTTCCTGCGCCCTCCCCTCAGATCCACCGCGCTCCCCCTCGTTCCCCTCTGTAACCGAGCGCCACCGCCGCCATGCCTCCGGCCTAGCCACGGCCACCGTGCCCACCTCGCCGCCCCACGGTGTCTCCAAGGGCCGCCGTCGTCCGCTGCTTCGACTCGTGCAACCCGTTGGAGACCGGAGCCACCGCAACGCCCCGACGCCGCCATCTTCCTCCTCTGCTCCGACAAGCTCCGCCGCCGTTCTTCACCGACTCCGGCCGCGCCCCTGCAGCTACTAAACCCCCAAGGGCCACCGTGTGCGCCGCTCGGTGAGCCCCTGCTCCCTCCTCTCTCTCTCTCTCTGTGCCCTAGCTAGCTGCCGCCAAAGCACCCGAGCGCCCCGCCGCGGATCTCGTTGCCGACGAGTCTCCGGTGACCAAACGGTCACGGGGCCGAGCCCTTTGTGCACAGCGTGTCGCACAACTCCACCCTAGCCTTCCCGTTAGCCCCGAAGCGCGCTGCATTGCCTTCTTCGCCTCACGCCCGAACCACCTCGCCGCCGTCGAGCCTGTAGCGCTCGATTCCGGTCACCCCTGCCTCCACAATCACCACCGTTGGACCCGGCGCAGCCGTAGCTCTCGAACGCGCCTGAAAACGCGATGAACGGTGCCCTGTAGGTGATTTCCGGCCACCTCCCGAGCCGCGCCGCGCCGCCGCTTTTGCCTCGCTGGCGTCGTTCCGGCGCCGTCCACTGACGTGGCTAGGCAGGCCCCACCCCTGGGTCACTGCCAGTGGGCCATGGGGGCCCCGTTGACTGGATTGACCCAGTCAACGTGCTGACTGGGCAGCCCAGAGGCACTGACATGCGGGGCCCATGCCATAAACGAATAAAATAAATAGATAATTTGCTAATTAATTAAATTAGTGAATTAAACACTAATCTCTCACTGACTACCGGGCCCCACCTGCTAATTAACCCATTTAGTTAGTTTAAACCCCCTGTTAGTGCCCCTGACAATGACATGTGGGTCCCACTGGACCCACCTGTCTGGTTTGACTGGTCAACCGACCAGTTGACCTGCTGACATCACTCTGATGTCATGCCTGCGTCATCAGGCACTGTTCTGGATAATGTTGTAATTAAATAACTAATTAAAATTAGAAAATGATTTAAATCTTTAGAAAATCATATCTTTTGATCCGTAACTCGGATGAAAATACTTTCTACATGAAAGTTGCTCAGAACGACAAGACGAATCCGGATACGCAACCCGTTCATCCGCCACACATCCCTAACCTATCGGACTCGCAACTTTCCCCCTCCGGTTCATCTGTCCAAAAACGCGAAACACCAGGAATACTTTCTCGGATGTTTTCCCCCTTCGTCGATATCACCTACTACCACGATCGGGCACACCTAGCATCGTTACTTGTCATGTCATGCATCAATATACCTCTTTTTGCATTATATTCATTGTTTCTTCCCCCTCTTCTCTCCAGTAGACTATGAGATCGACGCTGCTGCTGCCCAGTTCGACTATGGAGTTGACGACCCCTCCTTCTTGCCAGAGCAACCAGGCAAGCCCCCCCCCTTGATCACCAGATATCGCCTATTCTTCTCTATACTGCTTGCATTAGAGTAGTGTAGCATGTTACTATTTGGTTACTCCTATTCTGTTGCATAGCCTGTCATTGTTGCTACAGTCATTGATACCTTACCCGCAATCCTAAATGCTTAGTATAGGATGCTAGTTTATCATCATTGGCCCTACATTCTTGTCAGTCTGCCTTGCTATACTATTGGGCCGTGATCACTCGGGAGGTGATCACGGGTATATACTATACATATATACATACTACAAATGGTGACCAAAGTCGGGTCGGCTCGAGGAGTACCCGCGAGTGATTCACGGATTGGGGGCTAAAAGGACCTTTGTCCCGACGGCCCTCTGTGTGGATCTTTGTGGCGGAGCGACAGGGCGGGTTGAGACCACCTGGGAGACAGGTGGGCCTGGCCCTGGTTGGCGTCCGCAGTTATTTCATAATAACACGCTTAACGAGATCTTGGTATTTGATCTGAGTCTGGCCAATGGCCTATACGCACTAACCAACTACGCGGGACAGTTATGGGCACTCGACATCGTGGTATCAGCCGAAGCCTTCGTGACGTCAGCGACTGAGCGGCGCGCGCTGGATTGGATCGCGTAACGTGACTTCCTTTGTAATGGAGGTTGCTAGGTCTGCTTCCGGCCGCCCACGCAACGTGCAGGTGTGCAATGGGCGATGGGCCCAGACCCCTGCGCGCATAGGATGTAGATCGGTGTGCTGACCTCTTTGTTGTGCCTAGGTGGGGCTGCGACGTGTTGATCTTCCGAGGCCGGACATGACCCAGGAAAGTGTGTCCGGCCAAATGGGATCGAGCGTGTTGGGTTATGTGGTGCACCCCTGCAGGGAAGTTAATCTATTCGAATAGCCGTGTCCCTCGGTAAAAGGACGACCCGGAGTTGTACCTTGACCTTATGACAACTAGAACCGGACACTTAATAAAACACACCCAGATAAGTTGCACAGACAACCCGGTGATCGCTTTTCCACAGGGCGACGAGGGGAGGATCGCCGGGTAGGATTATGCTATGCGATGCTACTTGGAGGACTTCAATCTACTCCCTTCTACATGCTGCAAGACGGAGGCTGCCAGAAGCGTAGTCTTCGATAGGACTAGCTATCCCCCTCGTATTCTGGCATTCTGCAGTTCAGTCCACTGATATGGCCTCCTTACACATATACCCATGCATATGTAGTGTAGCTCCTTGCTTGCGAGTACTTTGGATGAGTACTCACGGTTGCTTTGCTCCCTCTTTTCCCCCATTTTCCTCTTCTTCTCAGATGCCGCAACCAGACGTGGGAGCCCAGGAGCCGGACGCTTTATGACGACTACTACACTGGAGGCGCCTACTACTACGTGCAGGCTGCTGACGACGACCAGGAGTAGTTAGGAGGATCCCAGGCAGGAGGCCTGCGCCTCTTTCGATCTGTATCCCAGTTTGTGCTAGCCTTCTTAAGGAAACTTGTTTAACTTATGTCTGTACTCAGATATTGTTGCTTCTGCTCACTCGTCTATGATCGAGCACTTGTATTCGAGCCCTCGAGGCCCCTGGCTTGTATTATGATGCTTGTATGACTTATTTATGTTTTAGAGTTGTGTTGTGATATCTTCCCGTGAGTCCTTGATCTTGATCGTACATGTTTGCGTGCATGATTAGTGTACGATTGAATCGGGGGCGTCACACCGCCCGCGCCCCAGGAACCGCGAGTGGCGCCCTAGATTCTTCTATAGTACTCGATCTTTATTAGGTACCTAGCCAGTGATGTATTCGATATATAATATTCGAGACAATGTATTCGAGATTATATATATTAAGACGATGATGTATTCGAAATTATATATTCGAGACGATGTATTCGAGATTCAGTTTTTCCTTATTGATTAATTGCATCCATGCATTGTAATTTGAATACTAAATTGTTTTATATTTCTTCTGTATTAATTAGTAAAGTAAAAGCTATGGCGGACAATACCGGCAGAGAGAGAGAAGAGGAATTGTTCGACATCATACGCAACCCTCATAGGCTAGATGATCTAAATGAAGATGACGGCTCCCAATATCTGAACAATACCGGAGAGGGTGATGAAAAGATATTCGATCTCGACGATCGAGCTGATGAAGTCATGAACTATGATTATGATGACACATACAATGTTAGTGATGACACAGACAATGCTGATCTTCAAATAACAAAGACTTCCGGCGAGGTATATATTTATATAAGCATGCATCCTGGTGATCATCACATGTTTTTTTATTGAAGATATATTAACGAATCAATCTTTCTTCTTTCAGCCCTCCAGATCGAGCAAATCTGCTTCTATAGACAGCAAGACAAAGCGAGGCCCGGGCAGATTGTTGAAGGATGGTGTAAAGTACCACATCGAATCCACCAAACTTAGTGGCGAACCCCTCACGCCTAAGAACGTTGCGGACAAGTGGACTCGTCAGTGCGGAGTTCTTGTGAAGGACAAACTCCCGATCTCCATTCAAGAATGGAAAGAGCCAAAGACTAAATGTCCAGGTGTTACTTGGGTCGATGGCAGAGCCAAAAAAGACCTGGTGAAATCTCTGATGGAACATTTCACCCTACCAGATCATTTCACTAAAGCAGATGTGGAGAAAGTCAAGGCCGCTGCTCTTAAGAAGATGGCAATTGCATTCAACACCCACAAGAAAACTGTATGGGCCAACTACCTCGCTAATGAAAGGAAGACTCCAGATTTCAAGGGAACACTGGAGAAGCAAAGAGAACACTGGGAAGATTTTGTGACCTTCAAGGATTCAGAATTATCTAAGGAACGGTCGATGAAAAACAAGGCAAATGCCGCAAAAAAGACGCAGTTCCATAGGCTGGGTCCAGGTGGCTATGCGGTGGGATTGCCTAAGTGGGATAAGTCTGAGCAAGAGATGGAGGGTGCAGGGGTCGCTCCGATTACTAGGAGCTAGCCCCCCAGGTGCAAAACTTGGTTCTATGCGCATGGGGGGCGTTGGACCCGAAGACAGGCCTGGTTTCGAAGAAGGCAAGTCTAAAAGGAGCCAAACAAAAGATACTTGACGCAATAGAAGAAGCTCGAGCGGGGGTGTTTACGCCCAACAGAGAGAACGACGAGCTTACGCGCGCCCTGGGAAATCCTGAACACCCGGGAAGAACACGAGGCATGGGTGTTATTCCCTGGTATGAGGGCTTTTCGGACTGGAATGATGACTACAGGTCCCGTGCAAGAAAGAAGATGGAGGAGGAGAAGAAGAGGAAGCTGGAGGAGGAGCAGAGGAAGCAGGACGCAGAACGCCTTCAAGGCCTAGAAGCAAGGCACCCGGACCTGGCACTCAAATTCCAGCAGCAGCAGCAGCAGATCGACTCACTTAGCCAGGAAAGGGGGTCTCAGCAGCGGCAGCAGCAAGCAGATGATCGTCCAACATTGGATAGCACCGTCCATCCATGCCGAGAAGCAGCGTTGGTTCTGCCCCGGGCGACACACTGTTGGATACATACCCTGTGGATGACATCATAGAGAACACTAACTATGAGCTACACTCCAAAATGAAGAACATATCCATGAAGGTGGCGGATGGCGTTGCTTTTCCAGTGACCCCCGAAGCAACCTACCATTGCATCCCGATTACAGAGGGCTATGCTCGTGTCATGGTTGATGAAGTGGTGGACCCATATCTAACGCTTGACATTCCTGGAGGTGAAGACGAGCGCACACTGGGAGAGGCCATACATCGTATCATCCTATGGAGAAAGGATTGCATCATCTTTTGAAGTCCACCGACACCGCGTCGTCTGCCGACTCCTCGAAGTCCGCCACCGAGTCAGCAGACTCCCGCTCCTCCAAGTCCACGAACGCGTGAGACGACTCCTCCTCGAAGTCTGCCACCTCCTCCGCCGGTTTCAAGTCCGGCATCGTGTTAGGCCACACCTCCTGCTTCAAGTCTGGCACATCGTCAGGCCACTTCTCCTGGTCCAACTCCACGTCAGCCGTCTCCGCCGTCTCAGCAATCACAGAAGAGACATGCCGCAGCTTTGGTGCGTAGCGGTACGAGTCGAGGTAGTTCAGGAAGTACAGGCGGAGACAAGAGATATAAATACGGTCCAAGCCTCGCTCCTCTTCCTCAAAGGCCTTACGACATGAACGAGGAGCAAAACACAGCGATAGTGCAGGCCCAAGTGGACGCCCATTTTGGACCGAAACTGGCACCGCCACCAAAGGAGAAAGTGCCTCAGAAAATGATTGACCACTTCATTCATATGGCTAGAGCACCAGCTCCCAAGCCTATCGAGTCAGACTATGAGCGTCAAATCAGGAAGCTACATCGAGCACGGCTACAGAAGGAAGCGAGCTCGAGCTCGAGCCAACAAGCAGCTGGCAAAAAATGCGGGAAAACCGTTCCCCAGCTGGGAGAACAGGCGGCGCAAGCGATCCCCCCGCTTGTTGTGCCAACAACACATGAGAGGAGTACGCGTGCCAAATATTATTGTGGGCAAACCGTTAGTGTTCCCCAGCAGGGCGATGCGGTAATAACGAAGGAGCATATCATGCAGGCTGAAATGCTCAAGATCTCTGTTGGACAACTCCTCAAAATCGAGCCCATGTCTCCGCTTAAAGAATCGGAAATAAAATGGAAATATGCCTGGGGCCAACCTTTGGTCCATCCAGACAAGGTCAAGGACCTCCCAACGAGAATGTATGAATTGCATCAATGGTACATGAACATGACCAAGATTTCCAATCGAGTGTCCCTCATGGTGAATGTCAAGAAGGAGCATTATTACCATGAGAAAGCTCTGTCCATTGAGTATACAGAACTTTTTCAGTTATACAATCAAGACGCACTCGACAAGTCTATCGTCAGTTGCTATTGTCTGTAAGTGATTTCTTTCTGTAATTTAAGTCTCAAGCTAATTATGTAGTGATAATTTTGATCAATCATTACATGTAATTATACTCACTATATTCTTTTCTGTTGTATTATATGCAGAATGAAGATGTATGAAATGAAAAAATCTGGACGCTATGGCATTGGGTTCATTGACCCAAATACCATTAATGAGGACATATGGAAGTTTCCACTTTATCAAGCAGGTGTAGAGGAAAGCATGGTAGAGTTCTTGAAGCGCCTCAATAGCAATGAAGATATACTACTTCCTTACAACTTCCCGTGAGTCACACTGTCTTGTACTACAAATTCTATTTTTGCTTACTAGCTAGCTAGATGTTAATAATTAAGTGTATACTGTTTACGGTAGTTGATTAATTTTATGCACATGCCCGCTGACATGCAAACGTGTGCGCATGCAGTTGGCACTGGGTCTTGATAGACATTAAAGTTGAGGAAGGAAAAGTTGAATTACTGGATTCACTAACTAAAGAAGAAAGTGACTTCACCATCGTGAAGGGGATAGTCAACTGGTAATTTCAATCATTATTAACTATATATATCTCGGCCTATTATTAGTTCGTCATTTCCTGATATGAACTATTTAATAACCCCTTTATTAATTTTCTTTGCCGGCGGGCAGGGCATGGGCAAAGTTCATCAAGGTGACTCCAGGCGAATGGAAACAAAAGTTGTTTTGGCATCGACCAAAGGTAAGTAATTAAGTAGTACTAGCTAGCTACCATCTCTTTAATTCTTGTTTCAATATCTTAATTAATTATCATGCTTGATTAATCATTATCTGATTCAATTCCATTCTCGTAAAGGCCCTGAAGTAGGCGCCGGGGAATAATCTGTGTGCATTCTATGTTTGCGAGAACATTCACATGATGACGTCCGAAAGGAGAAGATTTGATAGACAGGACTGAGTATGTTTGTCAAAACACTATTCACACCATTATCGATATCTAGTCACACAACTAACACACATGCATATTGATCTCCTTCTTAACAGTTCAGAGAGGTGCGGGATAAGCTCCTACCATCAGACCGCATACTAGCACTTCAAGAGGAAATAACCGGATTTTTGCTCGACCAGGTCATAAATCCCAAAGGAGAATACTATTACCCGCTACCGCCCCCATGAACCACTTTTCATCGTGCTCCGGAGACACCAAGACAACATATGTAGGAGAAATTGTATATGTATATACATGTGTATGTGTGAATAATGGTGTTGGTTGTGAGACATTCGATGATATATTATATATATATACGGTTCTATATGTACGAGAAAATCTATTTATATATATGCATAACGTGTACAATTTGTAGTATCGTGAAATACCAGCAAAAAAATGGAATGGAAAATAAAAAAAAACACCCAAACATTTAGTACCGGTTGGTGTTACCAACCGGTACTAAAGCCCTACGCGCATCCGGGCCTGGATCGTGCCACGTGTTCGCACTTTAGTGACGGTTCGTGATGAACCGCTACTAAAGGGGGGGGGACCTTTAGTCCCCACTCTTTAGTGCGGAGAACCGGCACTAAAGGCCGTTATGAACCGGCACTAAAGGCCGGTTCTGCACTAGTGTATTCGGCCTCCCTCCCGTGACTCCTTTATTTTTGGCTTCATTTCACATACACTCTTTTTTTCTTTTAGCACAAATATGCATGCATGCAAAAAGACAAAAGTGATGATGTCAGCCAAGATTCCTTTTTATTTGAAATTCAAAATTTTTTGTAGCTCAAACCGTCGTCGTGATTGAAAAATTGTCTTCATATAGAAGATTTGTTGCGAGGAGACCTTCAAAACTAGATCCCATATTGATATGTTCCGATGACTTTTCTTTTCGTGTCAAAAGTTACCAGACCCAGGCAAAGTAAGTTCTCATGTCTCTGGTTCATAAGTTACCATTTTGTTTATATAGAAATTACCGAAGCATAAAAATGGTTAACCAACCTTCTCCCCACCTGCAAATGAACTAAAGGACATAGTAGCTAATGCCATCCTACCTTCTCCCCTATTTCAAAATTTCAAAATGTTTTGTAGCTCAAACACCCGTCCGGTCGAAAACATTTTCACATAAAAAATTCCCCACGACAAGAGCTTCGAAACTAGATCTCATGTTCATATGTTTCGTCGTCTTTTTTCGGATCAAAAGTTACCACTTCTGCGCTAAGTAAGTTATCACACATGTGCTACATATGTTACCATGTTGTTTACATAGATATTATCGGGGCATAACATGGTTACTCTAACTTTCTTATCAAGTCGGGTTAAAGTTACCACGATGTTTGTGCATGAGTTATCACATGTACGATGCGTATAGTACCAAACTATTTTCACAAAAGTTATCGGGTGAATGTTTTTGTAAACACCCCCCTCGCCAAAGTTACCAGGATGGGGTGCATAAGTTATCAGGTCTGCGATGTGTGAGTTACCATGCTATTCATACAAAAAGTTATTGAAGGTATGTTTACACTAGTTTTTTGGGGTCAAAAAAGCTACCACGATATTTGTACATAAGCTACCAGGTCTACAATGTGTGAGTTACCATGCTAATGTCACAAAAGCTATCGAGGGGATATTTCATCAACTCCTCCCCCCCTCGTTGCCAAAGTTACCGGGATAAGATGCATAAGTTATCAGGTCTGGGATGTGTGAGTACCATGCTATCACACAAAAGTTCGTCAACTCCACCCCCCTTCGGTCGCCGAAGTTACCAGGACATGGGTAAATAAGTTATCGGGTCTGCAATGTCTGATTTATCATTGTATTCATAGAAAAATTACCTGGAGATATTTAATCAACTCCTCAAAAAAAATTAGAAAAAGGAAGCAACATGGAATGGTCAAATAGTATGATGTGCATTCTTTTGCACAACAAAAGATAGAGGAGAGCGTCAGGCCCAGATTTTTGGAATACTTCTACGGGGAATGCTCATTGAATGACTGATGTTGCTAAGTCACCTTCCGCTGCTCTTGCGTCATGCCTTTTCCAATTCTTTTTGTATGGCTCAAGTAGCGGAAGATCGATCCCAAAAACGGTATCTGAATTCAACACTCTAATTTGAATCTTATGTGCAAGAAGTTCAATGAGTCCCGATGCCATAATAGCCGCCACAATAAGAAAGAAGCAAGCGAAACAGCTAGAAGCGCTCGCTTCACCGCGCCCAACAACTTATTCACGGGAAAGCCAACCGAAAGATTCGATTCGGACTTTGTAGAGCCGCCAGTGCTGATAAAATTATGCTGTCCAGTCCGGGAAAGCAAGTGATTACCAATTTGACCCTTAGTCCCAGTGTTATATTTGGTTATTTACTAAAATCTCCTTTTGGTGGAGAAGGGTGGATTGTTAGTGTAGATGATTTAGAAGATATAATTGGTGGGCATGTATGGTTGGGTTTTATTTGTGTATTTGGCGGAATTTGGCATCTTCTGCATCATCCAGCAAGGCTCGGAAGTCTGAGCTATTAAGGTGCGGTTGATGGATAAGAGGCCTTCGATATGTTAAGGGAGAGAGGGGAGAGTCATTCCTTTTCTGCAGCATTGCTTCTATGATCTTAGGAGCACTGCCCGCCATGGCCCAAACGGGGTTTGGTGAACCAACAGGTCGCTCCTTTAGTTGAAGTATCGGGCCCCTTTTTCGTTGCCTAGGTTACACCTTCGGAATACCCCAGACGGGGATTTCGCTCTATTCCCCCCAATCTTCACTTTACGCCACGCCGACTCTCCTTCGTGGAATTAGACCAAGGGTCGAAGAAGCCACAAAAAGCATTGTGCTCTTGTAACTAATCTTTTAGTAGGCTAAGTTGCCAAATTCTAACTTCATGGGCGAGGTCTCTGGTTCAAGTCCAGGATGGCCCAGATGCGCCAGGGAAAAGAATAGAAGATTGCCATCCCCAACAAATCTGCTAGCAGCCCATTCGAGTTTCGCTTGGAAACAAGAAGCTCTTCTTTATTTGCGTTTTTTTGCGCAAGATAAGCCCCCTATATTTGCTCTCTGGGCTCCCATATTCCTCTTTCGAGTCTTTCTCTAAAGTCCTATATTCGTTCTCTGGGTTCCCATATCCGTTTTCTGGGCTCCCATATTCGTCTTCTAGGGTTTCATATTCGTATTCGTCTTCTAGGATTCTCGGAAGGCATACCCTGGAACCAATTCATTCATCTGCCCTCTTCGCGATAAAGCTTTGCCTTACTTTGCTTGCTGGCCGGAACTAAGAGGCATGGATACCCATCTTTATCGATTCAAAAAAATGAATAAGTATCAGCGAGGCGGGGAATACGGGCCCGGTAGAGATAGGGAAGCTAGCTATTGCATTTGAAGGCTCCACAGAAAGAACCCGCAGGTACTATTACGACAGGTGGCTTTGAATCCAGTTTGTTAGTCGTTTGCATCTCGGTTAACAAAAATAAGCTTGAATCCCTCCATTCGTAGATCAATTAGATGGAGAGTTCGATCCTGGCTCAGGATGAACGCTGGCGGCATGCTTAACACATGCAAGTCGAACGGGAAGTGGTGTTTCCAGTGGCGAACGGGTGAGTAACGCGTAAGAACCTGCCCTTGGGAGATACTCTAAAGAAGCTTCCTTACATCAACATGGGATTGCAAAAGGGAGGGAATTGAAAAAGGCGACTCCTCCTTAGTAGGAATAGTAGCTGAGGCTGTTTCAACTCATAACGAAGCTATTCCAGCACATAAGTCCGGGATGATCTGAGGTCGCTGGTGGAGACTGGAGAATGGGTCGAGTAAACTCCCTTAGGGCCGATTAAATCACAAAGGAGGAACTTTTCTTTCTTTTTTTTCTTTTTGATTTGAAGGGTATGTTCTCAAAAAAGAAAGGCAGATCAGGCAGTCCTCTCGTACTAGGGCTGGCTCCTCGCAGTTCTCCCTTTAACACCAACGATAGATAGGAATCGAACTATCTCACGACGTTCTAAACCCAACTCACGTACTTAATTAGTGAAAGATACGTTGGGATGTTTTCAGTTCTCCATCAAGAGGCGGGCAACTATCTCTTTTCGCACTAGACTTCGGATCGCCTTCCTACTGGTTTTCTTCTCGGTCTCCCTGAGGGAGTTCCGGACTAGGGGGTGTCCGGATAGCCGAACTATCATCATCGGCCGGACTCCAAGACTATGAAGATACAAGATTGAAGACTTCGTCCCGTGTCCGGATGGGACTTTCCTTGGCGTGGAAGGCAAGCTTGGCGATACGGATATGTAGATTTCCTACCATTGTAACCGACTCTGTGTAACCCTAGCCCTCTCCGGTGTCTATATAAACCAGATGGCTTTAGTCCATAGGACGAACGACAATCGTACCATAGGCTAGCTTCTAGGGTTTAGCCTCCTTGATCTCGTGGTAGATCCACTCTTGTAACACACATCATCAATATTAATCGAGCAGGACGTAGGGTTTTACCTCCATCAAGAGGGCCCGAACCTGGGTAAAACATTGTGTCCCTTGTCTCCTTTACCATCCGCCTAGACGCACAGTTCGGGACCCCCTACCCGAGATCCGCCGGTTTTGACACCGACATTGGTGCTTTCATTGAGAGTTCCTCTGTGTCGTCACCGATAGGCTCGATGGATTCTTCGACCATCATCAACGATGCAGTCCAGGGTGAGACCTTTCTTCCCGGACAGATCTTCGTATTCGGCGGCTTTGCACTGCGGGCCAATTCACTTGGCCATCTGGAGCAGATCGAAAGCTACGCCCCTGGCCGTCAGGTCAGATTTGGAAGTTTGAACTTCACGGCTAACACCCGCGGGGACTTGATCCTCGATGGATTCGAGCCACAGCCGAGCGCGCCGCACTGTCACGGCGAGCATGATTTAGCTCTGCAGCCGGACAGTACCCTGGAGGCCGCACTCGAACCCGCTCCGATCTTTGATTCGGAGCCGGCTGTGCAGATCGAGGACGGATGGCTAGACACCACCTCGGGGGCTGCAACCTCTACGGCGATAGAGCTAAACAATGACCTTGTCCCTCATAAAGCTCGTGACTCCGAGGCGCCGGACTCCTTGCCGGACTCCGAACCTCCCGCGCTTCCTCCGATCGAATCCGATTGGGCGCCGACCATGGAGTTCACCACAGCGGACATCTTTCAACACTCACCTTTCAGCGACATCTTGAGTTCGCTAAAATATCTCTCGTTATCAGGAGAGCCCTGGCCGGACTGCGGCCAGAACAGTTGGGATGCGGACGACGAAGAAATTCAAAGCCCACCCACCACCCAATTAATAGCCACTATCGACGATCTAACCGACATGCTAAAGTATGACTCCGAAGACATCGACGGTATGGACGATGATGCCGGAGACAACCAAGAAACAGCGCCTACCGGGCACGGGAAAGCCACCCCAACTCATGACGTATACATGGTGGATACACCAAAAGGAAGCGATAATGAGGAAAAATGGGACGTGGCGAAGGACAACTCCCCCAACAAACAACCAAAGCGGCGGCGCAAGCGCCGCCCGAAGACCGGCATCGATAAAAACGGCACCCATACAGACCCGGCCCTAGAGCAGGGCGAAGCAGTGGACGACGCAAATGTCAACAAGCAGCCAGCCGGACATGAACTGGACAAGCAACCCATCCCCGGCGAAGATGATCTCACATCACTAGAGCATATGAATCTTCATAAAAGGCTCGTCGCCACTGCAAGAAGTTTGAAGAAGCAAAAGCAGAAGCTCAAAACAGCGGAGGACGCACTCAGAATGAGATGGAGCAAAGTACTCAACAACGCAGACAAACATGGCGCTAGTCACCAGACAAAGAGCTACCCGAAGCGCAAGCTGTTGCCCGAATTTGACGAGGAGGCCTTAGAGCCCCCGCAGTCAAAAAAGAAAGAAGTCGCCTGGCTGGATAGACGACCAGATGACAGGCCAAGAGCAACAAGGGGCACCGTACATAAGCCGGCACACGATCAGCATAAAGATCCTCGAAAAAAGGACGACCCAGTCAGATCTATTTATGGGCCAAAAAAGAAGACTCCAGGAAGCAACATAACCCGCCGAGCATTTGAAGACAACGGCACACCCAAATACAGGGGCGCCGCACACCCACTATGTTTCACCGACGAGGTACTGGATCATGGATTTCCAGCGGGATTCAAACCCGTAAACATAGAAGCATATGACGGAACAACAGACGACCCCGGAGTCTGGATTGAGGATTACATCCTACACATACATATGGCCAGAGGAGACGATCTCCATGCCATAAAATACCTACCCCTCAAGCTCAAAGGGCCAGCTCGGCATTGGCTTAAAAGCCTCCCAGAAAATACCAATGGAAGTTGGGAAGAGCTCGAGGATGCATTTCGAGCAAATTTTCAGAGGACCTATGTCCGTCCTCCGGATGCAGACGATTTAAGTCACATAACTCAATAGCCCGGAGAGTCAGCACGCCAATTCTGGAATAGGTTCCTCACTAAAAAGAACCAAATAGTCGACTGTCCGGACGCTGAAGCCTTAGCAGCCTTTAAACACAACGTCCGAGACGAATGGCTTGCCAGACACGTCGGCCAGGAAAAACCAAGAACAATGGCCGCACTAACAAGCCTCATGACCCGCTTTTGCGCGGGGGAAGACAGCTGGCTGGCTAGGTGCAGCACCAGCGACCCGAGTACATCCGAAGTTAGGGATGGAAATGGGAAATCACGACACAGAAAAGATCAGCGCCGGAATAAGGAAAATGGCCCGAATAGTACGGTGGTCAACGCCGGATTCAAAAGCTCTCGGCCGAACAACAAGACACTGCCCCTCAAGGACAACAGTGACGAGCTATCCAACCTAAATAAGATTCTAGAAAGACTATGTCAAATACATGGTACCTCCGGGAAGCCTGCAAACCATACCCACAGAGATTGTTGGGTCTTCAAACAATCCGGCCGACTTAATGCCGAACACAAGGGGCTCGACACACCAAGCGAAAGTGACGAAACCCAAAAGCAGCACTCCGGAAAACAGAAAACTTTCCCACTAGAAGTCAAAACGGTGAACTCAATTCATGTGATAACGCGAAAAGACAGCACGGCACCTGCAATACCAGGACACCGCCCGTAGAATGGGGATAGACCATACCAAAATTCGCCATAGCAGCACTTCCTTCAAAGGAGTGATGCCAGGCCCTTAAGCCAATTATACAGGCTCCGTACAACTAGAGGTTGTGTTCGGTTCATCCGACAACCTCCGTCGCGAAAAGCTCCCTATCCATCGCCCCATTGAAACAGTAGCCATTAAGCACTACTGGGGCGCGCAGCTTCCGCCAGCCCTAACGCAATACCACATTATGCGTTTTTTACGCTTAAAAATGCCCGGTCAACGTGGCATAATTTCATTAAAAAGTAACTCCGAGTGTTCCTCGACTACGGAGAACGAGAGACTGCCTCGACAGCCACACACTAATCAGACCTTGCGGGTCAAAGCCCCTTAAAACAGGTCATTCAGACCTCGGACATGGTTAGGCGAGTCCGGCAAGGGGCTTCCCAGCCGCATATCCCCTTTATAAGGGGCTGCGTGTATAAATGATGAGAGCCAGTAAAGCTCAATTTTCTTCCTTCTATTCTATTCTTATACAACCTCTGCACGATATTTCTTGGAAACTAAGTCCTTCTCCTTTACAGATGAAGCTCGTGCTACACCCGTCCAGGATACAGCACAACGGAGACACAGACACAGACGTGCAGCAGGGACCCGTTGCAAGGATTCTTTTCAGATTAAGACCCTGCGTCAACCTTTCTTACTGTCTCTTGTTGATACACATCCCCCGGTTTCCTACCATAACCGAGGAGGAGGCTGGCGTTTTGGCATCGGCCACGTCAGAAGTTCCCGCCTGAACCTGGACACTAGGGGCTTAGGGCATTGTTCTGCCCGGTATTATAAAGACCGAACACCTCAGGGAGTGTTCGGCGTCTCGAGTTAGGCCTTATATGCATCAGCTCCGAATCATGTCTTTGGTCAAATGTTGGGTTTGCCCGGCTCCTGTGTTTTGCTGCCTTACATTCCGTATCATCGGCTAACGCGGCTCCAGGAGAACTACTGCGATTGTGCCCTGGTTCGGCCGGGCGAGCACCTCAGTAGAGAAAGCCGAAAACTGACTGTCATGATATAGCAAGAGACTGGTCAACCACTCGATCGACCATTGGAATGTCTAGAATTCCTCCGCTTTGACGAAGGACCGCTTCCCGGTCAGGCACATACGCGCCCCGTAGTTCGGAGAGGAACGGTGCCGCTAGGGGCTATATAGTAGCCCCACATTCGAGCTCCTATGGCTAAGTAAAAGTGATAAAGCATTATAGTCCGGTTGCCTAGTTTGCCGCTATCACCTCCCTAAAAGGACCAAGACGTTGGATTAAGTGTGAAAAAGCGCTTTTCTTTTTGCAAACACCACCGCACCATGTGCGTGGGGGCTGAAGCCAAAGACTGCAACTTTTAGGTTATTCATACATATACGACCGCACAGGAGATAGTTCCATACTTGAACACACAAGTATAAAAAGTTATTGCATTATCAACATGATCTCAGAAATCATACATGTCATTCAAATATAACATCTTTCAAGCACTGTGACTCTATTACACGAGCGCCCTGCAGGACTTCCTCAAAATAGTGCTCGGTGGGGAATCGGCTTTTGTCTGAACCCCGGGATGCAACAGCGGTGGCATCCATCTCCGCCCAGTATGTCTTACCACGAGCGAGAGCCATCTGTGCACCTTCTATGCATGCCGACCGCTTCATCGCCTCAATACGCGGCACCGCCCCAAGGAATTGCTGCAACAAGCCAAAATAACTCTTCGGCTTGGGCCCTTTCGGCCACAGATGAGCGACCACATCCGTCATGGCAAGTCCGGACAATCTATTCAGCTCAGCCCACTCAACCAGCCGATCACTCAACGGAAGTGGACGCTCCGGACTATGGAATTGAGACCAGAAAAGCTCTTCCATTTCATGATCCTCCTGGCTTCGAAAGTGCACGACTGTGTCCGCCGCACTCGCCGCCAAGTCCAGATAAGGATCCTCCGCACCGTACAATCGGCTCAGCTGAGCATACTTCGGGTCCGTGAACTTCCTACGCAGCATAAAGGGCTTTCCAGCCACAATGTCTCCGACCTGACGCAGTTCCTCCTTCATAGCCCGCATCGCACTACGGGCATCCTTGGCTTCGGCGTCGGCCTTCTTCAGGTCCTCTTGCTCCGCTTGGCGTTCTCCTTCAAGAACATCTAGGCGGTCGGTAGCAACTTTTAATTTCGTGGCCATTCCGGCCATCTCCTCCCTGCTTCGGCAGTGAGCAGCCTTCTCGGCTTCTAGCTCTTCCGCTGCCTTTGAGGCAACCGCCTTGCTTTCTCTGGCTTGCTCCTTGGCCCGAGCAAGTTCTGCTCGGAGGCCTTCCACAGTAGCAGCACTATCTGCATCAGGCATACAAATTGTAAGGAATGGGCGTCAGCTCCCTTACTAGGCGACCGCAGAGCAACCACATACCTTGAGACTCATCGAGTCGTTTATTGACCAGCGAGATGTCCGCATCCGCAACGTCGAGTTGCCTCTTCAGTTTGGCAAATCCATCAGTCCGGCTGGCCACCGAATGTTCCGCCACCTGCATAGGAAAGGCGACAATCTATAACTGAGATTATGATCCTCGGCACGCTGTCGCTTTCGACAGCACACCAAGTCTCAGGGGCTACTATCTATACAGGGCGCACTTCATGTGCAAAACTGTCAAAAGGTATGTCATTTTTTGCGTACCTCAAATCCCGTCAGCAAACTTCCATCGGCCTCACACAACCCGCTTTCGGCGGACGATATCCTCTCAATCACCATACCCATTATTGTGCGGTGATCTTCTGAGATGGACGCCCTCTTAAGCAAATCTTGCAGCTCCACCGGCCGTACTCCAATGGGTGCCGAACTCTCTGGCCCCGCCGGACTCGGGGAGACCCTCCGCGACGACACCTCAGGGTCGTCCGCCCCGTGCGATGGGGCGGCAGATGGAGGCGTTTCGCTCTCCATCATCTCCGGACGAAGGTCTCCCGAAGATGAGCTGTGCTGAGATGGGCTGAGATCCGAACTACAAGGTGAAAACTTCGGTTACCCTTAGAAATTAAACAGGGATGTCCACTATTACAAAATCCCCCCCCTTTTTCTACTTACGGCTCGCTAGAGGGCTGATTCCTCCGAGGAGACAGTTCGGCCGAGGCTCTTTCCGGCACGGGACCTTCCGGTACAGATTTCTTTCCCCGCTTTGAGGCCTTGGCCTCCGGGTCTTCGGAAGCGGTCCTCTTCTCTCCTTGGAAGGAGGGACTCTCGATTCCTCCCTTACTGAAAGCCTCTGTGGCTGAGGTAGTAGATCCCTTGTGTCCTCCTTCGCCCTCCTCCGAAGGTGCAACCTCCAACATATTGATCAACACGGGATCCTGCATGGTCTCAGGGAGGGGGGCCGGACACCGTATCAGTTTTGCTTGCGCTATCCACTCCTGTCCAAGGGATAGCTGGTTAAAAGGCAAACCCACATTAAATAAATGGACGATGTGTCCGAACACAAGGCTACTTACTTGAGTATCCGGGCGATTGCAGCTTAGGCCAGCGTCCTTGGTCAATTCCGAATGCATCTCTTGCGATCCGAAGAACAGTTTGTACATCTCCGTGGGTGTCAAGCCCATGAAGTGTTGAATAGCTCGTGGCCCCTCCGGATTAAATTCCCACAAGCGGAGGGGGCGACGTTTGCAGGGCAGTAGGCACCGGATCAACATAACCTGTACCACTACGGCCAGATTGATCTCCCTTTCTTGGAGGCCTCGAATCCGGTCCTGCAACAGGGGAACGTCCTTGGACGGCCCCCAGTCACGCCCCTTGTTGACCCATGACGTCAGTCGCCGTGGAGGGCCCGAGCGAAAGACGAGCGGCAGCCTCTGCCTGCTGCCCCTGGGAGCGGTGATATAGAACCACTCCTGTTGCCACAAGCCGAGCTCCTCCTGAAAAGAGCCCTCGGGCCATGGAGCATCGACCCTCTTATTTATAACCGCCTCGCCACACTCTGCCTGACGCCCCTCAATCATCTTCGGCTCCATGTTGAAGGTTTTGAGCCACAAGCCGAAGTGAGGAGTAGTGCGGAGGAAGGCTTGGCAGACGACAATGAATGATGAGATGTGGAGGATAGACTCCGGAGCCAAGTCATGGAATTCCAGCCCATAGTAAAACATGAGCCCCCTCACGAAGGGATCCGTTGGAAAGCCTAAACCCCGACGGAGGTGAGACACAAACACGACGCTCTCGCCAAGCTCGGGAGTAGGAATAACTTGCCCTCGGGCAGGCAGCCTATGCGAAATCTCGTAGGTTAAGTACCTGGCGTCTCTTAGCTTTAGCACGTCCTCTTCCGTGACGGAGGAGGGCATCCACCGGCCTCGTAGGTCGGGGCCGGACATTGTCGAAGATCGAAGGTACCCAAATATGGATCCCTGGGTGTTGGAACTCGGGGCGAGGGGCGGATTCAATAGAAGATTGAAGGAAAAGAACGGGCCTTGGTCTCATTATAAAGAGGGAGAATACCAAGAGCCGTCCCCATGACCGTTTGGAACCCGCCTTCGATGGAGGGGGCGTGGCAACGGGCGCGGTTGGGTTACCCACGTCCGTATTGATGGGAATCCCGGAATAAGGGGAACACGATCTCTGCTTCGACAAGATGTGCCAAGGAAACCGCCTCGCTAAACGCGCGGAGGTGGAACAATAAAAACAATTTGAGTAAAGGCTTGGTAATGGTGTGACGTCACGCCACAAAATACGTTAGCAGATTGAACTTGTGTCATATTATTCTCTCTACGGTGGTACTTGGAATTTATTTTTGCAGAGCCGGACACTATCCTGGTGTTCACAATCTTCTATAAATTATTCGGAGGAAGAACCCGCCTTGCAATGCCGAAGACAACATGCGCGGGGGACTCGTCATCATTGAAGCCTGGTTCAGGGGCTACTGAGGGAGTTCCGGACTAGGGGGTGTCCGGATAGCCGAACTATCATCATCGGCCGGACTCCAAGACTATGAAGATACAAGATTGAAGACTCCTTGATCTCGTGGTAGATCCACTCTTGTAACACACATCATCAATATTAATCGAGCAGGACGTAGGGTTTTACCTCCATCAAGAGGGCCCGAACCTGGGTAAAACATCGTGTCCCTTGTCTCCTGTTACCATCCGCCTAGACGCACAGTTCAGGACCCCCTACCCGAGATCCGCCGGTTTTGACACCGACACTCCCCAACTAGGGGAAACCTCAAAGCAAACAACAGAGCAACACCTATCTTTTTTCTTTAAGCACTGAACATCTGGATCCCCTTCCGACTTGCTTTTCCGAGCACTGATCTTTCTAACAACTGGAACTCGTCTCCCTTTTCCTGATTCACATCTTCTTCGGCTTTTGCTATGGAAGGGGGCTCTTACGCGACTAGGCCGAGGAAACCTCCAATACTGGCTGAACGTCCAGTCCAGTAAGAAGGAATAGAGAAGAAGAAAGTCACTCATGAACTCCTACTTTGGTTATTGAGACTTGCCCGCGTAGCGTAGAACACATTATGAGAGATGTTGAATGGGGCTGGTTGCTTCGTTATATGCATGCTAATGGGGCACGATGGAGTACCCTAAACCAGAGATCCTCGAAAAAAAAGTCTCGATTCGAGGAACGAAACGCGTCGACGCCAGGTCAATTTATAGTTCTAGTCTACTGGCCCTAATTCGCAGTCGCATTTATTACACTTTTACAAGACGAAAGCGATAGTGGTTAGAACACGCTAGACTGGCTGATGCTATAGATTTGCTCCATCCAGAGTCACCCAAAAGGACCTTATCTGTTGGGAATATTCCTATCGGAAGAACAATCAGAAAATAAGGAGATAGTCAGTTGGCACTTTTCACACAAGAACCGCTTTTCGAACTCAAAACGGAAGCAGGAAACGTGTTGTCAAAAAATGTCGGAGGTTACCAGATCTCTGAGACTACCATCGATCCAAGGTTGCTATTCCCTTCTATTGAAGGCTTTTTACCACTATCATACATGACTTTTTTTCGCCCTTCTTTTTAGAACTCATATAGAGGAGAGTGAAGGTCATGGCTTATTGAAGCAGAACGTCAATTGGCCAAGAGAAGGGGAACTCCTTTCGTCGGTAACTATTGAATTGCCTATCTAATAGTGGAGCGTCCGCCTCTAACTGAATGCTCAACTGAGGTCATGTACAACAACCTTAACCGCACAAGCCCGGGCCTTGCACTGGTGTTCGCTGTCAAGAAGCTACGACACTACATGATAGCACATCGGGTCACCCTCATATCCAAAGTTCATCCACTTAAATATCTCATGACAAGACCAATGACAACTCAAGCACCAAAGACAAAGGTATCGCTTGTAAAAGTGATTTTCATCGTAGTACTCGCTCTAGCGTTAGGTTCAATGCAACATGTAAATACCTCTACCTATGAGTCCAGAGTGGCCAAGAGGATGAATAGGTTATTCTAATGACCATAGGAATAAGGAAGACTCGTCGAAGAAGGAAATTGTGCTTCTTCAGTTCTACATTCAAATTATTGTGAGTAGATGGATACCAGGCCTTTTCTGAGAAACTTGGTTTCAGGCGTGGAGAAGCATTGGGAACCCCAATATCTTTCTTTGGAGTAGTTTCTTTTCCCGTCCCCTCGCCCCAGCATAGCGCTTTGCAAAACGAGGATTTTTCCACCACACCAGGGCGGGCATTACGCTCAAGCAGGGGAAGTCAATTTGACTGATGTCCTTAACAGGATGGTACTGACTTTCATACAGGTGCTGCATGGCTGTCGTCAGCTTGGCACAAACTATACAAAAGTCTTAATTAGGGTGTTTTTTTCGATCAACCCGAAACTCTGAACAGAACCGACCCTGACTAGACCTTTTCCCAAGCAACTCCGAATACTGGAAAATATGAATGAAATTCGATAAGAGAAATCAGAGCATGTTTCTAAATTTGTGATAACTACTTATTTATGAGTGAGAAATGCTTCATGCGAGTACCCTTGTCTTTCGTGCGGGTCGGAACTTACCCGACAAGGAATTTCGCTACCTTAGGACCGTTATAGTTACGGCCGCCGTTCACCGGGCGTTAGGAATCGAGGATCTTTTAACAATACCCTCTAAGGGATGGTTAGTCCAAGACTTGGAAAGCCACCTACAAATGCTTTACGCCCAATCATTCCGGATAACGCTTGCATCCTCTGTCTTACCGCAGCTACTGACACAGAGTCCCGGAATGAAGGTATTTGCTACGACCTTCGCAATCCAAACAAGAAACGATTTGAGTAGTAAGCGGCATCCCCTCTGAGTTGTGAGTAAGCGAAACCATTCTTTTTTTGTTCTTCTCCAGATTTTGGCCGGAGGGCTTTGTACCAGGAATAGATCCAGGGGGAGGACGCGAATAGAAAAGGCTATGAGGATCATAAAAATTGAGGTGGAGGGAGATTGTATAACTAAGGATCGAGTAGAGGAAGACGTTAGTCTTTCAGTTGTAGATGATCATTACCGAAAAAGATGTACATTCGAATGAAAAAACGAAGAAAGTATGGCCTATACTACTACTCTATGGATAAAGTTTCTCAAATTGATAGAGAAAGCACCGTAAAGATAAATTAGTGAGCGACTGGGTCGAACTTTATTAGTCATCAATGCGATTTCTCGCACTTTTTGATACCTCCGAGGGGGTACACTTTAAAGGCATGCAAAACTTGCCTTACAGTCATGCTGGACGAGGCTAGGCGGTGAATGCAACGCTGGGAAGTTTTGTCCCGGTTCCCGACATCGATTTCACGTGTCGGTTGCCCAACCCAATAAGTAGTAGTTTTTGAATGATTCGTGTTAGCCCCTTTTTAATGTGGATTTGATAAAGAGCAAGTCAATCCATCGTTTACGGATTGGAAAACAGGGGCTATATACTAAACCTGGGATGGGTCCATCTCCTGCTCCAGAGATCGGCGCTTGCCCGCGCCAGTCCATGAAAGGTGGATGAAGGTGAGTTTGACTACAAACTCGAGGATGCTAGGAACGATCTCTTTTCGGCGAGTGGCATTTCACCCCTAACCACAACTCATCCGCTGATTCTTCAACATCAGTCTGTTCGGACCTCTGCTTAGTTTCATCCAAGCTTCATCCTGGTCATGGATAGATCACCGAGGTTCGGGTCCATAAGCAGTGACAAAGGCTGGATGGCCAAGGCGCCCTTTCGAGACTAGGACTCTCAGGTGGGTAAGATTTGGAAAACAGAAAAGCTAACCTGAATTCCTGCTTATCCCTAGGCTGCTGCTCTTTTCC